>NC_056744.1:551632423-551669923 GCF_019279795.1 Protopterus annectens
GCCAAATTCCAGTAATCATGGCCACACAAGTAAAAAAATGCACTCTCCAAAGCTAAGAATACAGCATCCATGGGACCAGACGACATCCTGGGCTATGCACTACATGAACTGCAAAATGAACTGGCACCTCACCTAAGTGTCATGTTTAATCATAGCCTCACCTCAGGCTTTGTATCCATTGAGTGGTGCACAGCTAGAGTTAACCCACTCCACAAGGGTGGATCCACCTTGGATCCCAGGAACTATCGTCTCATCAGTCTGATGAGCCTGATCTGCAAAGCCATGGAATGCATTATCATGGAACTTATAAACAAAGACACTGGCAACCTTAAAACACTGGACCCCACCCAGTTTGGTTTTGTAAAGGGATGATCTTGTCTCATCAACCTGATTGACTTCTTTGAATCAGTCTCTAGAGCCGTGGACAAGGGCAAGGCGGTCCACACAGCCTATCTGGACATTGCCAAGGCCTTCTACACCATCCCCCACTCTGGAATCATAGATAAACTTGCTAAGCTGGGCATTAGTCCCTACGTCACTTGATGGGTTGCCAACTAGCTTACTGACAGAACCAATACTGTAAAAGTATCCGACTCAAAATCCATCTCCAGACAAGTGACAAGTGGAGTACCTCAGGGTTCAGTCCTGGGACCTCTCTTGTTTGGTATCTACTTCTCTGAGGTACAGGCCAGGACTAAGGGACTCTGGCTAACAAAGTCCACAGATCACTGCAAACTGGGAGCCATTTACCACATAAGTGGCAGTACACTAAACACCAAAAGTGTGATAACGGACTTATGGACACAGGTGGACAGTGGTCTCACCTTCGATAACCACATCACCGCAACAGTCATCAAATCCTTATATGTGGCACACCTCATCACTAAGGGTTTTTCATCCAGAATAAAGGAGGTCATAGTCCTACTGTGCTCATCCCTCATTAGACCCATTATAGAGTATAATGCCCCATTTGGTATGTACCTCACAAGACATCTGCAACAACTGGAAAGGCCACAGAAATACCTCACTAAAAGAATCACAAGCCTGAAGCAGATGCCCTATGCTGAGCATCTAAAAAAATCCAGCTATACTTTGTCACATATTGCCTACTCAGAGGCGAGCTCTGGACATGCTACACTTAAAGAAATCCCATACATATATATATATATATATATATATATATATATATATATATATATATATATATGTGTGTGTGTGTGTGTGTGTGTGTGTGTGTGTATATATATATATATATATATATATATATATATATATATATATATATATATATATATATATATATATATATATATATATATATATATATATATATATATATATATATATATATATATATATATATATATATATATATATAAAACATATGCCCATGACATGTAGTAGAGTCATACCTCAGCACTATAACTCTCATCCTCTTAGTGCAAGGGAAAGTAATGTATGTATTGCAGTTATAAATGTAGAATGTTGCTACCATGACAGGGGTTGTGTCAACATACAAGGCTCTTCTGAAACTGACATGTATGCCATCAGTTACTGACAGACATCACAAAATCATTATAGTGAAGTACCATACAAATCACAGTAATGATCTTGTGGAATACAGAAAAAATATGTGCAATAAACATGGACAGTCTGAAACAATCTGGTCAGTCAGAACGTATACACAGAACTCCTTAGTACAAGAAATGGAACAAGTCTAACAAGGGGGATGTTTAAACCCATGAAAATGAAGATATATCACGCATAGTTGACTAGATAAGCTCACACAGTTGATACATTCACATCCTCCTGTCTGTCCTAACACATATTAACTGGAGGAGCAGAGGACCTAAGCCACATACTTCCCACTAGTTAGTGACATACATCTTCACAGCAGCCCACTGCTTTGTCAGAAATACACAACACGTATGATGACCAGGCAGCAGTACATCTGCCAAATATCTGGACATGACATCACACAATGGGTAAATACACTGAGCAGCTAGGCCTCTCACCTATCACTGTCTTCACTACAGGCAGACTACCACAACACTAACCCAATGGACCTATGGGGGAATAAACATGTAATTGCAAATATAGCAGGCACTACTGGCATGTAACAGCACAGAGTAGCAGACACCAGTGTAAAAGTGCATACCCAGAACCAATCTCAACACAGTCACAGTCACATAATGGTAAGCCTAAGTAATATTACAGTATATGGGCTGTACTGGCCCAATTCACAGTGTAGTCTGATGCCTGACTGTGGTATGTCCCATCTCAGTTTGGCCCTACAAACATATAGGCTGATAGGCTATCAGAAACTGGAGCAACATGCAATGTCAGATAGACAGGACCAAGAACACTGACATCTACCCCAGTCTGTACACAGGCCAAGTAACATAATCACAATACACGGCTACATAATATGGACACTCTGTCAACAATCACCATAAGTGCACAGACCTCACTACTGTACAGACTACAACAGAATGTCGAGATTTTGTCCCCAGATATTAGGCCTCCTATACATTACATGTCTGTCAGTCTGATATATCACTGGCTTGATATCAGGAATTATGTCAGTAAATAATGGTATACTGTAGATATCCACCTCTTATGGCATGACATATGAACAAGGGGTGACAGACTTGGGGGACAGAGGCAGAAACACAGGGCCAATATTGACATATTGCTGTTATAAACTGAGAACATTGCTGGTGTAACAGGGTTTATTGTGACATATCTCTTCTGAGGGATATAAAGTCAGTAAGACACATGGATGTTATCATTTACTGACTACAATCATCAGAGTATGCTACTGCATTTATAAAGACAGAAAATTTGTGAGTGACACACCAAATCTAGGACTCCAAACTCTGGCCAGTCTGCAGATAACCCTACAGGTGAGAGTTTTATCAACCACATAACACTGTCATGCCAGACTTTAAATCATGCAGAACAGCCATATCCACAAAACTAACATTACTTCAAATGTAGAACAGCAATACTTGCATTATGCCCCCATGTCTGGAACATCCCCCTCCAGTTTGTTGGCCTGTCTCCACAGTGTTTGTTGTAAGAGGTATTTCCAACTACCCTCTGTGATGCTGTTTGTCACACACCCACATGACGTCCTGCTCACAATGAAGGAGAAGAGCCAACACTCACTTGCAGTGCTTATGTATAGGAGTGATTTCCATGCAGTTGGCTATAGGAAAGATACCACAGCTGTTCCACATGCAATTAGCAGGTGGAGGACTCCAATTCATGCACAGGCCATCAGCTGATCATGAGCATTACCTACCAATGTCAAGCTCCTGCATATGCAAAACAGATGTATTTTTCCACATCAACCAGAGAGGGGGGGAGAGAGAGAGAGGCAGAGGGAAAAATAGAAAGAATGACAGAAAGAGCCAAGCATGTTTTCTGTATGATCTGTGGGTGAAGAGAGATTTCTGGGTATTATAATGGTTGCCTATATATACATTTATGGCTGTGGATTGTCTACAACAACCTCTATGGTGTTTGATAACTGTTGGCCTTGAAATGTGACATTGGGACATATGGGTCCTCAATATAAAAATGTAGCAAAACCCACCCTGCAATGGATCTGGTTATTACACAATCACACCATCACCAACACAGGATACTGCTGACACACACACACACACACACACACACACACACACACACACACACACACACACACACACTAGCCAGTACGCAGTTATTGCAGGCACCACAGAGCTTATATGTTGGAGAGCTGTCCAAAGGTATCTTTGAAGGTGAGTGACATCAGCAGCAGTGCTAAAGGAGGGCTGAGGGAAGTGTGAATGGCCACAACATCAGGTGTCAACAAAGACACACATAATCTCACACAAAAACACACACATTATCACAGTTGCCAGAACAAGGATTAGAAATCCTACCTAATTAGTTTGCTACACTATGGTATTAAACATTTATTACAAGTGCCACACAGCTTATATGTGGAATAGTTGTCCAAAGGTATCTTTGAAGGTGAGTAACATCAGCTGCAGTGCTGAAGGAGGGGTGAGGGAAGTATAGGAAGTGTGAATGACCACAAAATCAGGTGTCAACAAAGACACACATACTCATTATCACAGTTGCCAGAATCAGGAGTAAAACTCCTACCTAACTAGTCTGCTGCGCTATGGTATTACGCAGTTATCTCAAGCACCACACTGTTTATATGTGGAAGAGCTGTCCAAAGGTATCTTTGAAGGTGAGTGACATCAGCTGCAGTGCTAAAGGAGGAAGGAGGGAAGTGTGAATTACCACAAAATCAGGTGTCAACAAAGACAGACACACAAACATTACCAAAGTTGCCAGAACCAGAATTAGAACTCCTACCTAACTAGCTTGCTACACTATAGTATTATGCAGTTATCACGAGTGCCAGAGAACTTATAGGGCTAATACTTGGCCAAAGGGTTATTTCAAGGTGACTGACATCAGCAGGTGTGCTAAAATAGGCCAATGGCAGGTGTAGTGGTGTGAATGGCTTCAAAATAATTCATCTCTGCACACACACACAGATTATCACAGTTGCCAGGAGCAGGACTAGAACTTCTTCCTAACTAGCTTGCTACACTATAGTATTATGCAGTTATCACAAGCGCTATGCAGCATATAGGGCTGAGGCTTGACCAAAGGGTTATTTCAAGGTGACTGACATCACCAGGCATGCTAAAGTAGACTAATGGCAGGTGTAGTGTTGTGAATGGCCTCAAAAATCATTCATCTCCACACACACATTATCACAGTTGCCAGGACCAACAAAAGAACTCCTACCTAATTAGTTTGTTATACTACAGCATTACACAATTATCACAAGTGCCACGCAGCTTATAGGGCTGTGATTTGGTCACAGGGTTATTTCAAGGTGACTGACATCAGCAGGCATGCTAATGTAGGCCAATGGCAACTGTAGTGGTGTGAATGGCCTCAAAAATATTCATCTTCACACACACTCGCAAGAACCAAGAGTATAACTCCTACCTAACTAGTTTGTTATATTATATTACTACACAGTCATCACAAGTGCCACAAAGCTTATAGGGCTGAGATTTGGTCAATGGTTTATTTAAAGGTGACTGACATCAGCAGGAGTGCTAACATGGGCAATGGGAAGTATAGTATGTGTGATTGGGCCATAAATCATTCCTCTGGAAACACACACACATACTCAGTCATGCACAACTTCACATTTGACAGGACTGAGTATACATATGCTACATGAATACTGATTTGGACTATTGTGTTACACAGCTATCACAAGCACCACACTATAGGGCTGAGGGCTACCAAAAGGAATGTGTACAGTGATTGACATCAACACATCATGTGATATCAGCCAATTGGATGTGTAGTGGGTGGGACAGGCCTCATAATGGAATTCTCTCTGTCACTGTCTGTCTTTCTCTTCCTCACATCTCTGTGTGTGCATGTTTGACATATCATAGTGTGTTGGCCTTGGATATGTGTGAGTATTTCTATCCAATGTGTGTGTGAAGCATGAATGGTGTACAATTTGGTGTGTGTGCACAGACATCTGCGAATGACAGATATATATAGTCCACTGTGTTGTCAGACATGGTCTTCATTTCTCTACTTGTAGGAGCATGCCCAGTATGAACCTCTGTATTGAGTGTGTGAATCCATTCCAAGTAGGGTTGTACTCCAGTCCAGTGTTTGGTGTTCTACACATACAGCTAGCAACCTGTTTCTGCAGGATATCTGTAGCTAGGTTGACAATATGGAGTCACAATGGGTGACAGATAAGGGGGTACTGTAACTATTGCTGTCTGTGCTGCTTGTGTTGCATGGTTGGTGTTAGCAGAGATATTCAGACATATGTACTGTTTTACGCTGTGATGTATTATGTCATCGACTACTGACCAATATAATTATTTGCTCACAGTTATTTACTGGGAAATACAAGATGAATTAAGCTGAGTCCAGTATTGTGGTCCACAGCCTACACATTTTTGCACACTCCTGACATTCTGGAGGGGTAGCTACAGATACTTGCTGATGGGTCTGTGCAAATGGTCCATCACCTTGGCACTATGGTGTCCGAGGATCCCCTTCTTGTACATATATCAGCTTAACAGAATGGCCATATCCTGCTGTGGCCATACCTCTCAGCTGTACAGATACACCCAGGTTACCCAGTGGCAGGGCTCATATATCTGGTCAGTTCCCCTTCACATTATGGTTTATGAGGAGGTTTGTAGCCACCCATTACTGAGTTGGCAGGCAGGGATAGTACAGGCACACATCAGAGTTTCAGACTTCATACACTCCATGACGTCCATGCGTCTACACCCCCCACTCTGTTATTCTATCTTCTTCCTAACATTATGCGAGTGATATCTGAGATGTATCCCTATAGTTGACCCTTCATCCCAGCGATATTTATGGATTAGTCCACAGTTCATGCAGTGGGACATGGGGGGGGGGGCATGGTACTGGGATTTGTCAACATGGTCTTGCATTTGTGTTCTGTTGACTGTGTTAGATTGTTAGTTGTGATCTCATGAGATACCATGCATTGGCACTACAGGTGGGGCACAAGCCTTTGACAGAAGACAGTAGGCCATTTGGTAGTGATGCAGGCCATCTTTAGCAGGCCACTGCATTCTGTCACTCCTCCATTGCCAGGCTGTGAGCCAGTGGATTCCCTGGGTGACAAGGTATGTGTGCAAAGTGTTAATGACAATAGTTCCTGTCCATATTGATCCATTGGTCTAAATGCAGGCAGGGTGCTGCTTACAGCTAAGGACACACCTGCATAGGACAGCTCTTCAGCATGCTGCATTCTGTGGGTATTCCCATACAGAAGGGGAGGTCATACTGTACTCATTCCCAAGAGCAAGGATATGACCTGTGATAAACCTTTGGCTGATGGTGGGGTGAGCTGAGTTCATGTGTGATATGGAAGCTACTTTCAGCTGATTCACAGATATACCTGGGACATTCCCCTTATGCTGCCTTGTGCAGGGACATCGGCAGTCTCTCATTACTTCATAACTGTGCCTTTTGTAGTCTGCCAGTGATTGGCCAGACTATATCACTATTCCATACTACACGGACAACTAATGTGCTGCTAACCTGTATGTACAATTCCAAAGGTGTGTGCTGCTGACAGTTAAATTTTATGCACTCTGTTTAGGGTACTTCCACCTGTGTACTGTGTGTATGTTTGGGCCTACATTCATTGCATGTCCATCTTTTAGATGGTGACAGATATTGACATCTGGACAGTGAGTATGGATGACTGCTGACATGGGTATTGCTGAAAAGCATTGCGTTTGACACTGCAGTTGTCGGAACATGGCCCTGTCAATCACAGTACTGCCCAAAGCCCACCGAGACACAACCCTCCATCCCTACATGCTGACCACTTCCAGACAATATTGAACACACAACCTAACACACAGACCCCTGCATATTGTACAGATGCAACAATCTATACTCTAGATTGACCCAGCTCAGGTAATCTGTGCTGCACTGATACTACTCCTCACACTTACATGTTACTGCATTTCTACATAGGATTGTAGGGGGGGCACACCTGACAATTATAAACTGTGCCATGACTGTACTAGTATGTCAGGTACTCTGTTGGCTTCCACCTCAGTTTGTATTCTGACCTATCATGCAGACTGGAGGCATATCAGTGGAGTACAGATCTTAGGTTTTATTGACCTACATTTTCAGTTTCAGACTTCTTACCTTTCAGAATTAACATACAACTGCAGTAACTGTTTCAGTATGTCTGTGTAGGTCTGGAGGGGGGCTTTTCACCATTGCCATCAATTGGAGGCCTTAGCCCAGCCTTTCTTTATGGTCATCTACACCTGTCTTTCTGGCTGAGGCTGGTGTTGGGTATGTGAGCCTCACTGACATGCGTGTGTGTGTCCTATGGACACACATTTGGGCCACCACATGTACTGCTGTGGGATTTGTCACCTTCTCTGGTACTGCCTAGTGTGTTGACACCAGTATTTGTTATGGATTTCATGCTGCCTATATAGGTGTCCAGTATCTGCTGCCATCCCATTCAGCCACCCGAGTGACTTGCATGCTCGCATCCATACCATAAATACAACTTTCAGAACATTCTACTCCATTCAGTAATTGATAGGAAGAGTGACTTACCTTGTGGATGGGCCAGTATTGAGGACGGTGCTGGAGGGCTGACTATGTTTGATGCACATAGTACACTCCCTATACATGGTAAAGCACAGGTAGTGTCATATTTGACATCTTTTTACTGTATGTGCGAGTCAGAGAGAGGTGTCATTCCCTGGGTCACTACCATGTCAGTGTATGTGCTATGAGTTACCTCTTTGCCAAGGCCTGGGCATACTGGGCATGCCTCCTTCTGCCTATATGGACAGGCTCAGGTCATTCTTCCTCTGATCCCCTCTGTGCCTGTGCTGGCCTTGGCAATGGTGGGGGCCTATGTGGCCTTGCCTCATGCTTTTCCTGCTGCAGGATCCTGTTTCCACACGATCATATTGTGTAGCATGGCACATACTATGAACATTTGTGTACATGTAGCTGGAGAGTACTGCAAGGCTCTAACGGATAAGTCCAGGCAGTGGAACCGTGACTTGAGCATCCCAAACACACACTCTAGTATGATTCTGGTTTGTGCGTGTGCCTTATTATGGAGTTCTTGTTCAGGTGTGTGTGCATTTCTGAGGGGTGTCATCAGCCACAGCTCCAGTGCATAGCCAGCATCCCCCACTAGGTGGCCATATGGGATGTCCCCACTGGCGAATGACTGGTACAGCTGTGTCATATGCCAGATGTGGGAGTTGTAATAGCTTCCAGGGCTGCCAGCACATGCATTCAAGATAATGCCCTGGGCATCACACACAACCAGGCAGTTGATGAGGGGAAGCCCTTGTGGTTTATGTAGACCCTACCCTGCTCGGTGGGTGGTGCATTGATGTGTATGTGTGTGGAGTCTATAGCACCCACTACCTCAGGATATTCTGCTATTTGGTGGAAGAGATGCATACTGTTGGTCAGCACCTCATGGGTGATGGGGAAATACATGTGCTCACCGGCATGTGCTGACATGGCATCCAGGAACTGGTGGAGTACCTTGGATGCTGATGCCTGTGAGATCCCCATGATATCCCCAGTTGCCCTTTGGAAGGTACCTGTGGCTAGTATTCGTAAGCCTACACATACCTTAGTATCCACTGTGATGGTTTCCCCTCTGTTGGTTCTGTGTGTAAGGCGGGGCTGGCACAGCTCAACAATTTGCTGAAGAATGTCACTGTCCTCCCTATATTGCTCCACTATCTCCAGCTCATGTAGGCCCTTGTAGGTTACCCTGGGTGTCCTGCCTACATAGTTCCCTATTCCTGCTCCTGCATGGTTAGGTACAGGCTTCCAGTAGGTAGAAATCTGTGATTCAGTATAGGTCCCTTTATTTGCATACCCCAGTGTGCAGGTCCATAGTTACAATTCCCAAGCACAGCCTTTCCCCTTGGCAACCAGTGCTCCCTTGTCTTGTTTACATTCTGCCTGCTTTTGACTATAATGGCAAAATACAGATTTTTGTTAAAAGGCAGTTTTTCCCTTTTTTTTTTTTATTTCTGGCGCCCCTGTGTTTGCGAGCCACTACCCTTAATTAAACAGCTGAGATGGGCCAAAAAAGATAAAAGTTTCATTTTTATAATATTTATGTGCCTTTTAATGCCAATGGCCTTATATTTGGCCATTGGCTTCTCTGTTCTACATAATACATGCTTTTCACAAGCTGTCATGCCTCTGTTTTGTCAGATGCAAAAATGTATTCAGCTACCAGCCAAATATATTTTTGCGCTGACACTGTTCCTATACGGAATCCGTTCAGCTTGCTGGATCACAAAATCACCTCATTTGCATGGTTTTCCCCAGCAAATGAGGTGATTTGCATACTGAATGGAATTCCGTGCAGGAACAGTATAGAGCCGCTCATGCATGCTAAAACAGCCCTACCCTGGGTCGCACGATGGCCATATTGCATGCAGGAGCTGCTACGCTGTTCCTGCATGGAATTTGGCCATTCGTAAATCCATCCGCATGACATTTCATGAAGTGCAGTTTCCAAGATTTACTAAAGCCATGTGCGCTGCTCACATATGTTATGCTATCTAGTGTTGTAACCTAAATAAGACTGGGCCAAGGAAATTAATGTAGAGTTTGTCGACATCACCTGTGCTTTCAGCTTTGGCAACCACACATCATTCTCTGTGGCAGACAGTAAAAGAAATATGAGGCATTTTTCCACACAGCACACAAGCACCAAGTATTAACTGATGCAGAAGGAACATGCACTGAGATGTATATCCATTTAAATGGCCACTTTGATAACTGCCCTAACAGCATTAATTTCTGTAGCTATAATAGGGCTGTACATTTGCAGAGCACCTTTTCAATGGGTAGCACACTGCAGTAATTTCCTAGACATTATCTCAAACAGATGCAGCAAGTTACTTACTAATACTAATGTGTTTCCAATGGAAAGCACTGCTTCAGTTACATAACAGTGAGTACTTTTTCCACTTTGTAGACACCTTATGGTAGCTAATGCAGTATATGCAGATCAATAAACTTTTCTGAGCTGACTACTGTGTGTAAATTCAGAGCAGCATACTCTGTTTCCTTGTGTGGGATACACAACATAATTAACTGTCTTTAGTACACAGTTGCATGTAAGTCGTAGACAGATTTTTGGTTGGGTTAAAGTAGTGGGGAGAAACTATAATGAAAAAAGCAACAGCTATACCAGCTGGTAAATGTAATGTGACTCAAGCAACTATCATTATGGCTACTTCAGAAATGACCTACATGACATTTATAAAGATAATGCAGCCTAAAAGCACTGCATCAAAACACATATGAGGGTCATGCTGTAAGTCCTGCAGTCTGGTACTAATATGTAGAGTTATGGACAGTTGTGGTAGTGCCACACAGCATCAGCATACCACAGTACTTCCAGGCAGCTGATTTACACAGGTTCTATTGTTCATAGGGTGTGCAGTTCAGTATATATTCACATATCAACCAATCATTACTGAGGAATACACATTTATGGGAAACATCCGCAGCATTGTTCCAGGTGTGTGTGTGTGTGCGCATGTGTGTGTGTGTGTGTGTGTGTGTGTGTGTGTGTGTGTGTGTGTGTGTGTGTGTGTGTGTGTGTGTGTGTGTGTGTGTAAAATGTCCTGCTCAAGAATGACAGGTTATTTGATTCCTTCTAGATGGCTCTTTTCTTGCAGAACAGGTAAAACTTTGGGTGCATGGTTTAATTATTATAAGATAGTTATGCAAATTTTGGGCCCAAACAGACTTACATTGGATGGTCAACATTTATTAGGTTGTCAGCCCTGTGGGCACTGCAGTTTCTGTAAATATGTTGGTAAAAGAAAGCAATTTACTTCTCACAATATGTCTAAAGTGTTTGATATTTATGTATTTGGCAATTGTCAGTCAGATTGGATTATCTATCTTGGTATGTGTACATGTCATGCTTTTTATGTTGGACAAACTTCTTGCCCCTTTAAACTACATATTTCTGAACATCTCTGTGATATCAGATGTACACATTCATCAAATGCATTATTTAAACATACTATTAGGCACCCTTCTGCTAGATTTAATTTTGTTATTGACAGGATTGTGTTTGATAGAAAAGACAAGTCAGGTTGGCATCATATTTTGAATCATAAAGAAAAAAAAATAGATTATTAGGTTAGGGACCCTTTTTTCACCTGGACTTAATGAGGATTTTTGAGTTACAACCAATGAGATGGGTTTGTTGTGTATTTATATTGTGAGGGAAATAATTGGTTCACTGCACTGATGCAGGCAAATTGGCCGAAACAGGTTTGCTCATTTTTTCTCAGCCTCTGTTTCCCATGGTTGTTTGAATTAAATACAGTATCGAGGAAGAAGCTGACTTTTTGTGTGCTGGTTTATTGGATTTTGGGAATGTTTGCTTTGCAGAAATGCAAGAGATCAATTAGGGTGGTGTCTGACAATCCCTTGTATGCCAGGCATAGATCTCACCTCAACAGCCTTTAGGAGACAGAGTACAGGGATAGGGCCTTGAGGCAGTCTGCATAGAACATGTTACTTGCACCCTGTATTCATTTAGTGGGGCATCTCTGTGGAAGTTCCAGTTGTTGAACAGGGGTGGCCCATGCTATTGGACTGCCGGACTGCAGCCCCCTCAACTATAAAATAAAGAAATAAAAAGTAAAAAAAATTAAAAAAATTGCGGACTTTCGCGCATGCGCTCTAGTCCGGACTGCTGCTGAGACAGTCTAGATCATGCACAGATTGTCTCAGCAGCAGTCTTGACTGGGAAACATGAAGAATGGAGCTCCCAGAAGTCTATGCAGTTTTAAACTGCATAGACTGTCCTGGAACTCGCTGGGGTCGGACTGCAACATCAGCAGTCTGGAATTCGTCGGGCAGGGTCTGGATTGGAGTTTGCTGCAGTCTCGTCGGGCGGGGTCTGGTGTGGATTTGCGTGGGTTTCGTAGCTTACTCGGGATTTATGGTGGTTTGCTACAGGGATTTGGGAGATCTACTGCAGGTAAGTGTGTGGACAGGGATTTGGATGTATGGTGGTTTGGTAGAGGAGGTGTGTGTGTGTGTGTGTGTGTGTGTGTGTGTGTGTGTGTGTGTGTGTGTGTGTGTGTGTGTGTGTCTGTGTGTGTGTGTGTCCCAGGTGCGATATACAGGTGGGTAGACTCATGGTGGTGTGGTAGGGAATACCTCAGGCTTTAGCCGTCTACCTTGTATGCAGGTGTTAAAGACCCGAATTCCCTACCCACCACCATTTGTAAAAAAAATTGCAGATTTTTGCCTCATATTTGATCTGATCTGTTCCTCATAATATCTGTGGTTTGTAAATGCTGCAATGCTTGATATTTGATTGTGCAGTGGTGGCATTGTTGCCTCACAGCTGCAGGTTATCAGGTTTGATTCTTGGCTGGGGTGCCATCTTTGTGGGGTCTGTATCTTCTCCCTGTGTTTGTGTGGGTTTGCTTTTGTGTCCTCCCATGTTACAAAGACATGTCTGCATTATTTCTTCCTGGGCCTTTGCTGAAAATTGTTTTTTTTGTTCCAAGTCAGACTGTCCTGATTAACAAATGTTAAATAAAATTGACAGGCATTTCAGACTTCAGGTTTCTGAATGTTTTATCCCTTACATATTTGATGGTGTAGTGGCAGTATTGTTGCCTCACAGCTATAGGTTTTCTGGTTTGATTCTTGGCTGGGCTGCTTTCTGTGTGGAGTCTGCATCTTATCCCTGTGTTTGTGTGGATTTGCTCTGGTGTCCTGCCATTTTACAAAGACATGTGTCTACAGTATTTCTCCCTGGGCCTCTGCTGAAAATTGTTTTTGTTCCATCAGAAGTAAAATTGACAGGCATTTGAATTTCAGACTTCATATTCTTCAGAAAATACATAGTAAAACAACTTTTTATTCTAGAAATAAATATATAGTAACACAACCTTTTTTTATAGCAATTTTCTAAGTTTATAAGATGACTATTTGAAATTTGTCCTTATTTTTGGGACTGTATTACCCTGTTATTGGCTTTGTCCAGTTTTTTGTGCTAAGGTTGACAGCTATGGCAAGAACTGAATTCACTGAATATGTTTGAGGGCTGTATTCTCTCATTACTGGGTTTGTCCAGGTGTTTTGTGCTAAGAGGTTGACAGCTATGGTGAGAACTGAATTCATTAAATGATAGCCATTTAAGTTTCAGTCTTCCTCTCTTTCACAAAGCAGCTGATTTGGCGTAGTGGTATGTTGCTCTGACTGTTTTGCACAGGGACCTTGGCAGTAAAATGTATGGTGGTAACACAGCATTTTTCTTTCACAAAGCAGGTGATTTGGCATAGTGGTATGTTGTTCTGACTCTTTTGCACAGGGACCTTGGCAGTAAAATGTATGGTGGTAACACAGCATTTTATTCTAGCAGCTTTCCAAGATTATACAAGCAATGTTTAATGTGTCCCTGGTTTTTGCCCTTTTGACCCACCCCAATAAATTTGGCTTTTTCCAGATTTCTTGTGCTGCAAAGTTGAGATGCAGTTGAGTATTGAGTAGATTTTACAAGGAGCTGAGAGGTGCAGGGGAAGAGTGGTTTAGTGCTGATTATGCTGAGTCAGCTCATATTGCTAATAGTACAACAGGTTGTGTACTTGCTTTTGATGCCGAAGGTTGTTGGTTCTACTCCCATAAGGGGTGAATGCTGCCATACTGAAAATTAAGATACTAACTATGAGCCTATTATCAGTTTGCCATCCATTTCCTATTGCAATATTACTAGCTTATTTTTAATGTAATTTAGGCAATTTATTCCTCAGGGGCATCAGACACTTTATTTTTCGATGAAACCATGAAATATAAAGGTGATTGCTAGCAGTGACCTCTTCATTACAGATTTATTTAACGTGGAATTATTTAGATGACTTTTTTACTACTTTAGAGATTGTGCATATTTACTGATAATGGTGGACTGTAGAATTGTGCATATTTACTGATAATAGTGGACTGTAGAAGTTTGAGTAGACTTTTATGATGGAAATGTTCTGAATTGGGCAGTTTTGTCATTGGTGCATGCGTTTTTGTTTCATTGTTTACTGGAAAAATGTTCAAAGCAATAGGAAGGTGTATCAAAGAGCACATGTATGTTTCATATGCAAGGGGCCTATGATTTGAAATATAAAGGTGATTGCTAGCAGCAACCTCTTCATTACAGATTTATTTAACGTGGAATTATTTAGATGACTTTTTTACTACTTCAGAGATTGTGCATGTTTACTGATAATGGTGGACTGTAGAATTGTGCATATTTACTGATAATAGTGGATTGTAGAAGTTTGAGTAGACTTTTATGATGGAAATGTTCTGAATTGGGCAGTTTTGTCATCGGTGCATGCATTTTGTTTCATTGTTTACTGGAAAAATGTTCAAAGCAATAGGAAGGTGTATCAAAGAGCACATGTATGTTTCATATGCAAGGGGCCTATGATTTGAAAACAGCCCAGAATTAATCTTTATGTGCCACGGGTATAATGTATTTTCTTTGAATGTGGGTTTCAATGTTGTTTCAATGAATGTGAGTTTCAATGGCAGAGAAGTTTTAATGCCAAGTTTGTTTAGCAGATGTCTTAGTGTTTGTGCTGTAAAATGTAAAATAAAACCTTCAAATGAAGTTCAAATCATCATAGAAGTAAATCAGTATGCACATTAATGTTTATGGTAAATGGAGTGAAATAGCCAAGTAATGGATCATTGGAATGGCTGCAGGGGGAGGCTCCATTTGACCATGGTTTTGTGAGGGGGAAGGGCGGCAAACTTAGGCAGCCCCAGCTGAACCATACCTCGTAACTGTCCAGATTTTCAAAGAATGAATAGATTTGTTGCTTCTTATTTTTGGTTTGTTCCTCATAAAATTTGTGGTTTTCTTGCAAATCATTTAGCAATTAAGTCACTAAATAATGACACACTGAGTTTCAGACTGCATAACCTTCAGAAAAATGCATGCTAAAGTAAGACCTGTTCTATCAACTGTCTCAGTTTATACAAGAGCAATTTTTAGTACTGTTTATATGTTCCCCCAATATATTTGGCCTTGTCCAGATTTATTGCATTAACAGGTTGAGCGGTACATGCAAATAAATTGCTTTATAGAATTAGGCATAGCCAAACCTCTCAACTGTCCCTGATTTTGGCTCAAAATGTTACTCTTCCCCTAATGATCCCTCCGCAAAATAGCAATTTTGGAAGAAAACATGGAGGGTTTATAATTAAGAAATAACTGTAATAATCAGTTAGATTACTTTTATTTCAGAAATGCATGCAGATTCTTTTATTTTGTCAGCTGCTCAAGTTAGCAGTACTAATATTAAAGTATCCCTTCTTTGACAGGTTTCCAGCTGTATTGTGTTGCTATTTTATATTTTTACATCACATTTTTGGTCCATTTTTCATAAAATTGTGTTTTTTTGGCAAATTAGTGACAAATCATTAAGGACTGAAGTTAGAAAATAATGACAGACATTTGAGTTTCAGATTTCATACCATTCAGAAAATTCATACTAATGCAAGACCTCTGTTATCTTTCTGAGTTTATAAGAGCAATATTTTAAAAATTGTCCTTATTTTTGGGCCTTTGTCCCATTTCTTTGTATGGCTTTGTCCAGATTTCTTGCTCTGAGGTTGAGAGTTATGACAAATGTGTCAGGGCCATCACAAGTCAGCCAGAGACATTTCAAACTGTGACATACTTGTTGCACCCCACTCCCCCATGTAGTGACTCTGAATGTGTCAAAGCAAGGCAAGGAGTAGTTATGCAGTGTAAATGTGCAGAGTATCCCCCCCATTCAAGGTAGACACAAGTACTAGAGTGGCTTTTCATCTGTCCTTGATTTTTACAGAATGGTCTGGTTTCTGTCATATTTTTTGTACTGTTGATTTATGCTTATTACTCAAAGTGCCTGTTGCTCTGTGTTTAAGTAGCAATACTTTAATGACCATTAGGTAAGCTTGGCTGAGATTGCAAGATGCAAGTAAGCTTTAATAAGTATACTGTTAAAGAATTGCCAGCATTGAAAGCCTTTCTGTTGCCATGTAGAGAATACTTAACTAGATAATGTATAAGCCTTGGGTATTGAAATGCATATGCCAGTATTTGTAATAAAGGACAGGATTACATTATTTTAAGAGTCTCATTACACTTGGAGACTTCCAGTCATCTCTGCAGGCTTTACCCGTAAACAGAATGCCAATTGTGTTGTCCATAACCTGTACAGTAATCCTTTTAGTGTGGTCCATAACCTGTATAGTAATCCTTTTAAGCAATGTATCTTGAGCTTATTTCTTGTTTGCTTTTCATTTTTTACTTTGATCATGTTTTCCCCATGAAACAAGTAGATGTCAGGCAGCAGGTCCTTTTTTGGATAAGGAACATTTTTACAAGTGGGGGCATCAGAGATTTCTACTTTCAGCATGTTACTTGGTACTTTAATAAAGCTGAATATAAATTATAATTAGAATTGCATTGCAAGAAGTGGTTTGAGTTGAGTACTGCTTGTTTTTCTTATACTTGATTTTGACTGGCATTCCATTAATGTATTTAAAAAAAAAGTAATTTATTTTTTCATGCCTCACAAACTTTTTTGTTTCCATCTAGATATTAAGCTGTCATGCAGCCAATGCATTGAAATATTTTTCTTCTTCTACACTTCATTTTGTCTTGATTGGACTCTCATAATGACGGTTTGGCACCCAGGGCAGTATATTTAGTTTTTGTGGTTTTGAGCATAGCCCCTCCCCTTTGTAGTTGGCCGCACCCCTTCCCATTGGCCCCACCCATTCAGCTGTCTCCTGCAGCCCCCCTTTGATTTGAAGTCACCAGCCGCCACTGTTGTTGAATATAAACAAAAAAATGAACGTACAAGCTGTAGATTCCAACAGACTTTAATGTAAGTGCTTTCATCCAAAATAATGCTTAGACTTCATCAGACATCTCCAGATAATGCTTAGACTTCATCAGACATGCTACACCTTGTACGTTCATTTTTTTTGTTTTTACCAGTTTGTTTAAATTTTAGTTGTAACAATTGTTGGATATGCCAAGTTACATACATACCAAAGAGGACATTGTACTCAATGACAGGTCACATAAATGCCGAATACAATGGAACAATGACATCCTTGGATGTAGATGCCATACCTTTGTTTATAAGTTGCACAACATAGAATGATTTCCGCACTACTGCAGATGCGTGATGGTCAAAGGCTAGATTACTATGTGTGTTCCCAAGTCCCTGAGTCAACTCCTAGGGGTATGTTGTCAATATGACAGTTAACAGCGGTAAATGACTTCCCAAAGGATACTATTATGCATTTCTTCACATTTAGTTTTAGTCCATGGCTCTGACACCAGTTATTTGTCTGTACCAGCCATTCATTTGTGTCAGTGTGAGATTCTATGACTGATGCTAATCTGCAAATTTAGTCAGACAGAGGCCATTGACATTGGCCTTGACTTCAGAGAAGTAAATGCCAAAAGGAGTGGTCCCAGGACCAATTCCTGAGGGACTCTATTTATGACTGACCTCTTTGTTGAGATGGCCTTCCCAATTCATGTCTGTGAACCAGCTGCCTATCCACCAGGTGACATAAGGATTTATACCGAACCTCTTGAGTTTCTCAACAATGCCTGAGTTGAGTATTGTGTCAGATGCCTTGGCCTGGTCAATGTAGGCAGTGTAAACCATTTTGCTGTCATTGCTTTGGTGACCTTCTCAACGAAGTCCATCAGGTTCAGTAGGCATGAACTGCCCTTGACAAAACAAATTGGGTTGGGTCCAGTATCTGAAGGTTTCCTATGTCATTATCGATCATTTCTGTGATAATTCTTTCCATGATTTTTCGTATGAGACTAGTGAGACTTGTGGGTCTGTAGTTTCCAGGGTCTGTAGATGGCCCAGCTTTGTGCAGAGGAATGACTGTTGCTGTTCTCCATTCATGTGGCAGAAAGCCTGCTTGGAGGCTACAGTTAAATAGTGATTCCAGAGGGCCTGATCAATCGGGTTTCATGCTATTTAGATGGTATCCTGGGATACTGTCTGGGAAGTATTATGTAAGTCAATTTGGACCATTCATCAGGCATCCTTTATTTATAGGCTTACTACACCTACACCTTTTTCTACAGAGAAAGGCATTGGAGAGAGCTAAGTGTAAGACCAGCTCTGGCAAAGTTTTACTCATGTCTAGAACAGAGGAAAGTAATAATTCATAGGGCATATAAAATAATGCACAATAACTATAAGAATCAATCAGAGAAGGTTAGAAGAAGTTAGGAAGTGAGACTGAAAAGCCAATTTACATAACAAAAAAACAGTTGGAGGAAGTCTAAATAATTAACAAGTATGGACAGATTCTAGAATGTTTAGGATTTTTGCTTTGAAGTATTTGGGTAGGTATTTTTATACCCAAAAAATACTTTAGAAAATGTTTAGCTTAGGTAGATAGCAAATGTCAGAGGTGTGATGGGAAATACAGATTCAATTCAGAACATATTTTTTGGAAGTGCAATGAACTGGCAGATTCTAAAAATGACCTGTTAAGTACTCTGTCAGAAATGCTGGGGGAGCAAATGGCTGAAACTAAGGAACTTATTTTTTTCAGCTGGAACACAGGATCTGAATTGTCTAGACATAATAATGGGTATATATTATAACAGCGAACGCTTAAAATAGTGGACACTATATAATCAACCCTTAAAAACCGAAACAGCAATATGCTGAACACATGGAACAGTGCTTTTTTCCCCAGGGAAAAAAAAATCACTGCTCCATACAAAAAAAACAAAAAACAAACACAAAATAAAGTAGGGGGCTTTGCCTCCACAACCCCCCTACTTAAATATACCAACTCCGAGATCGCAACACAGTTGAGGAAATGGCTAAGTCCCGAAAATGGCCCAGTGAATTTTTTCCCTGGGAAAAAAATGTTGTGTGTTCGGGATTTTGCGGTTTCGATTTAAAATGGTTGATTAAACAGCGTTCACTATTTTAAGCGTTCACTGATATAATAGGGAACCCATAATAATATCTTACTAAATTTAATGCTATTGGCTGTCAAAAAAGTAAATACTAGAAAAAGGAAATCAGTCTAGACTGACTGAAACTGAAGTACTAAATATAGCAAATATAGCAAATTAGATAAATGTTGATAAATAGATAAATGTTGATAATTAGATAATTAGATAAATGTTGGCTTGGCTTGGCTGTTAAGAAAAGGTGAAGGAGCAAATTACCTAGAAGAACTGGAATGTTTGGGACAACACATGCAGAATAATGTTCAGAAGGAGTAGTGAGGTTTAGGAGTAGGCAGGAGATGGGCAGTTTTCTTATTGTTAGAATGAATGGAAAGTGTTAAAAACAAGGAAATTATATAGGCAACATATAATCCATGAAAACCCATGGTTTGTTTTCTTTTCTGTTAATGCATGTGTGCCTATGTTTTAAGTGAGAATTTAATAAAGCTGTTAAAAAAAAAACACTATTTGCCCACTCGTCTTTCATTTTATATTCACAAAGGGAAACAGAAAGCTATTATGATTATTTAGCAGTAAGTGTGTTCTTTTCTACAAATAACAGTTTGGTTCACTATCATAGATGGAGCATTGTTTTTCTGATGTGGAGACAAACTGTTGGGTTCTGCAGGATACATGACTCCAGAAAACTATCCCTGGATAGTGTCTATTGAAATACAGCAAAATTCTTTTGATTGGTCATTTAGGAGAACAGTACACATAAAAGCATAGGAAGATTTTTTTTCTTGCTTTATACAACTCAGGTGAGAAAAAAATAAATTGGGACTATCAGTCCATGTTATGGCAGGTGCAGAAAGCTCTACTCTACTCACTTTATTTAATAGGAGTATTCATGGCAGTGGTTGTTGCAGGCATGGAAATTAAGGAACTGCATTTAGGCTGTTTAGTACACAGATGCACAATGCAGCAGTTTGTTTAGGCTACTACATGGCATGTGGCATGATGTAAATTTTAATAGCACTCAGCACTACATTGGTGATTTAATGGCAGTAGCCACCAAGAAGTGGCATCACCTCAAAACAAAACACATGCAACACATACTTCAATAAATCAGTGTGTCAACCAATCACAGCCCTTAAGGCCAAACACCATGCCTGATACACTAGTAATAGGTGACTCTATAGTCAGACACACTGATGTCCCGCTTACCAGGCTGAACAAGGAGAGGGTGACTGTGAGCTGCCTATCGGGAGCTAGGATCTGCCACATAACACACGCACTCAGGTCACTCCAAAGCAAGTACAAATATGACTCCGTCATTGTCCATGCTGGCGTGAATGACCTGAGACGTACCTCCCTGGACTACATGAAAAGAGACATAGAGGAGCTCTCTGATTATGTAGCCCAGGCTGGTATGACCCTGACCCTGAGTGGCATCTTGCCCTCACCAAGAATGATGCCACAATACAAAGACACGATGATCAGCTTTAATAATTGGCTCAAGTACTGGTGTCATTCTAAGGGGATCCAATGTCTGTCTGCCTGGGATGACATGTTGGACAAGCCACGCTGCTTCGCAAGTGACGGCTTGCACCTGTCACCACTGGGCTTCCGGATATTGGCCAAGGCTCTTGCCACCCCCATAGTGCCTTTTTTAGGCAAGGTTCAAAAGACAAACCCACCTCCTTAGAAAACAAAAATGAAAAAAAATTAAGGGTAATGCTGCTCAATGCCAGAAGTCTAAATCTCAAGATGCAGGCACTCGATGCACTCCTCAGTATGGAGAATATCAACGTCTGTGCAGTAATTGAAACCTGGTTCAAGGCTCCTGAGAGCACCCCAGCGCTACCAGGCTATACCTCGTATCATGCTTTTCGGCCCCAAAACCCGGGCTGAACCCCAAAGGGAGGGGGAGTGTCCATATTCATCAAGGACACCCACACCTCCAGGTTAGTAGCAACACATGAAGCATCAGAGACCATACAGGTGCAACTAACCATAGGCAAAACTGCTATACAACTGGTAGCATGTTAGAGACCACCCTCCCAATCTCAGGAACCCCACTCAGCCTTCCTGAAGACATTGGAGGATATGAATGTATCACAAAATACCATCATACTGGGAGACTTCAACTACCCAAACATAGATTGGGTACATTATTCTAGCCCTAGCACCCTAGCCCAAAGATTCCTGGAATTCATAAATTCAAATGCACTGGAACAACTAGTCACCTCTCCCACTAGGGGAGATAATATACTAGACCTGATCATCACAAACATGGGGACAAAATGCTCCACACTGGATGTATACCCCTCACTAGTGAGATCTGACCACAAACTAATCACCCTGGATATACATATCCCACCTACACCCCCAGCACAAAAGACCACAGTGAAAAACTTCTCAAAAACAGACTTCACTCTTCTTAAGACTGAGATGGTATCCTTTAAGCCCACTGGGCCAGTGGATACCACATCCTACAATGCCGAATCCTTCACAAATGCTTTCTATGGACATCTCCAAGAATGCATGGATCATGCAATCCCAAATAAATCCAAGTCCCTCTCCACCAAAGGCAAGCGTCCTGTCTGGTGGACCTCAGCCATTAACAAATTGTATAACAAAAGAAGGAAGCTACTGCACGACAGAGCAAAATCCCATAAAGGGAAGACATCTCTGATCAACATTAGCAGAAAACTACGTTCTCTCATAAAAACATCCAAGGCCAACTTTGAGAGAAAAATCGCTAAGGACACTAAAGATAACCACAAAGCCTTCTTCAGCTATGTTAGAAACCTGGGCGGAAACCCTCAGATATGCTCAGAGTTAGTTCACAACAACAAAAAATACACTGAACCCACAGATATTGCCAACATTCTGGCTGACAGGTTCAGTGCAAATTTCTCCCCTCCCTCACCCCCAAAAGAAGCAATACTTATACCAGCTGAATGTAATCTCCCTGTCATCTCAGATGTCCAAGTGAGAACCGCCCTCAACAAAGCTAAAAACACAGCATCAATGGGACCTGACGGTATCCCGGGTTGCGTGCTACGTGAACTCCAAGAGGAGCTACACCAGCACATAAAAATGCTATTTAACCTTAGCCTTACTACAGGATATGTACCTGAACACTGGCGTACAGCAACAGTGGTCCCACTCCACAAGGGGGGTACCTCTACAGACCCTGGGAACTACCGCCCCATAAGCTTAACCAGCCTGGTCTGCAAAGCTATGGAAAGAATCATTATGGAACTCATAAACAGAGACATAGGGGACCTACAGACACTTGACCCCACCCAGTTCAGCTTTGTAAAGGGCAGATCCTGCCTTTTGAACCTGGTTGACTTTTTCAAAACAGTCACTAAAGCCATTGATGAGGGCAATGCAGTCCATACAGCCTACCTGGACTTGGCTAAGGCCTTCGACACAATACCCCACTCAGGCATCATAGATAAGCTCACCAGCTTAAACGTAAACCCTTATGTCACTAGATGGGTTGCAAACTGGCTAAAGGACAGAACCTATAAAGTTAAAATCGCTGGAGCAATGTCAGACTCAAAGCCAGTCACAAGTGGTGTCCCACAGGGATCTGTCCTGGAACCCCTCTTGTTCGGCATTTATTTCTCAGATGTTAAAGCAAACATGGGAGGGTTGTGGCTGACAACGTTCGCAGATGACTGCAAACTAGGCGCCATAGTCGATACACCAGCGGACACATACATCCTATAAAAAGGCCTCACAGAAACGGACAACTGGTGCCGGAGTCATGGCCTTAAACTAAATGCCAAAAAATGTATAGTCATCCCCTTTGGGAAAAACAAAGTACCCACAAATTATCACATAGACAGCAACCCACTGAGTACGGAAAAAGTAATCAGAGACCTAGGGACCCAAGTCGACAGCGACCTCTCATTTGACACCCACGTTGCCAAAGTGGTTAGAAAAACATTCTACCTTGCACACCTCATCATGAAGGGATTCACATCCAGATCCAAGGATGTCATTGTACCCCTATACTCCTCCCTCATCAGACCCATGATTGAGTACAATGCCCCATTTGGTATGTACCTCACCCGGCATTTGCAACAGCTGGAGAGACCACAAAAGTACCTCACCAAGAGGATCAAGGGTCTCCAACATATGTCTTATTCTGCCAGACTAAAGAAATTCCAGCTCTATTCAGTAGCATACCACCTGCTCAGAGGTGATCTCTGCCTGACATACAAGGCCATGTCCAATCAGGATCTGATGGACATGCTCCACCTCAAAAAATCCAAATCCATCAGGACCATGAGAGCTAACGACTTAAACATCAGCACAAGTATGAATAGGGAGGGATAGATTCATAACCCAGAGGCTTCCCATGCTTTGGAACAAGATCCCAGTTCATGTTAGGCAGAGCCCCTCACTGACTCTCTTCAAGAGAAATCTTGATGAGTGGATGGGAGATCGTAAGTTTACCCCAGGGGTCACATCTGTGTCACTGCTAGACAGGGGCACAGTAAACTAATTCTATTATATAAGGGGGCCTTCATTGTGTCACTACTAGACAGAGGCACAGTATTCTAAATCTATTCTGTGCATTTTTGTGCATTTTTGTACCATTTCATGGGGTGGCGAAAGCCAGATCACTATGGCTAGGCTTACAAATGCCCCAGGGCAGATAGCCTAGTACTAAACTATGAAACTATGAAACTATTTATGCCTTCAGGATGATGTGACCATGTTAGTTTGCAGAGCATTCTACACGAAGATGCACCTTGCATACTTCACATTCATACTGTGTTTCTGCACATATATCCTTTGGGGTACCGTTTCATCATCATTCATTCCATTCTGACTCCACTGAGGAGGTATTCCCCAGAACTGAATCTCTTGGTTGACTCTGAGTTAGGCGTATACTCTGGGGCACTGTTTGATGGACAATGGCAGGTCTCTTGAGAGTTTTATAACAATTGATAGTTATGTGTTGATAAAGACGTGTTTGGTTACTTCTGATGCATGTCTGATAATACTTCATATGGACACTGATAGTCTGATAATACTTCATATGGACACTGCTAATCTGGTAATGCTTCATATGGACACTTCTAGTCTGGTAATACTTCATATGAACACCACTAGTCTGGTAATACTTCATACAAGCACTGCTACTCTGGTAATACTTCATGTGAACACTGGTAGTCTGGTAATACTTCACATGAGCACAGCAAGTCTCGTAATACTTCACATGGATACTGCTAGTCTGGTAATACTTCATACAAACACTGCTAGTCTGGTAATACTTCATATGGTCGCTGCTAGTCTGGTAATACTTCATACAAACACTGCTAGTCTGGTAATACTTCATATGGACACTGCTAGTCTGGTAATACTTCATACAAACACTGCTAGTTCTGATTCCAAAATTATTCAATATGCAGATGATTCTACTCTGCTCTGCCTCTAACCTCTCAGAATTGCTGTCTAAAACACAAACTGCCTTCTCAACCACCGAAAATTGGATGCGCCAAAACCACCTCTCTCTCAATGCAAACAAATCAAAAATTCTACTTTTCCCTCCCACAAAGTCATTCTCCTACAACAAAAATGCTTTCAAAGTGCCAAGTCAAACTAATTTAACTATAGAAGTGGTTCCTTCCGCTAAACTACTTGGTATTACTATTGACGAACATCTCAAGTTCGATATCCATATTCAACAAAATATTAAGAAAATGCACCAAAAGCTAGGTATGCTGTATAGGAACAATCGCTTCCTCTCTTATACTACTAGGAATACTCTAGCCACCACTTATCTACTGCCTTCCTTATTATATGGAGCCCCCACTGCTAACTAACCTATCCTCCTCTATTTCCTCCAAACTAGAAAACTGCTATAATAAAATCTCAAAATTTGCTATCAGATCTAAACCTTCTACCCATCACTGCCTTACCATAAGATCCCTAAAGTGGCTTGAACTCACAAACTACTTAGACTTCAGCTCACCACTGCACACAGACTTGTATATCACTCAACTGCATCCAGCGCTAACTAATATCCTCCCCCATTACACCCCAATAGAACTCTTAGATCTGAGCATCAAAACCTAATTGCTATCCCCAAACCCAAAAGTACAGCAGGCCAACTTCTCCTCGCTGTCTCTCTAGGCAAAAATGGAATTCCCTTCCTCCCTAAGAACCACCCCAAACTTAAAAAACTTCAAAACTCAGCTTACCAAACACCTGGCCACAAAATGGAAATGCAATTGCCACCATCCAACCTAATCTTCCTTGGTCCATTCCTCTGGGGAGTTTTCCCACTCTGGTTTCTAAGCCCTTCAACAACTCTCCTTCAGCTATGCTCCTGGGGGTTTTCCCCCCTCAGGTTCCTAAGACCTCAATAACTCTCCTTCTGCTATGCTCCCATGAGCATTTTTTAAGCTCTCCCTTCTCCATTAGCTATCAATAACTATCAATACAATAACAATAGCTATCGATAACCTCAATAACTCTCCTTCAGCTATGCTCCCACAAGCATTTTCTAAGCTCTCCTTTCTCTATTAGCTGCTTATTTCTTATGGTTCAACATTGTAAATATTGTATATAGCTTTCCATTACTAATTTAATTTCTGAAATTGTGCATGTATAGTGTATCCTCATTTTACTTAAAAGTATGTATATAAAACATCTTCTCACCTAATATCTGAGTGTGCACACTAAAGAAAATGTATAAACAATAAGTCCACACCCAATGCTTTTCTGTTATTATGCATATTTTCAAGGTACTTACTTGTAACTGTTTCCGTATTATTAAGACTGACATCTGTGTATTTCTGTACCTTATCTGTATTATGTATCTTGGAGCTTTTCTCCCCGGGCCTCCACTGAAAACGGGTCACACTGACCGAGTGGACTTCCCCGGTAATCAAACTGGAAATAAATAAATAATAGTCTGGTAATACTCACATGAGCACTGCTAGACTGGTAATACTTCATACGGAGACTGCTATCCTGGTAATGCTTCATATGAACACTACTAATCTGGTAATACTTCACATGAGTGCTGCTAGTCTGATAATACTTCATAAAAACACTGCTAGTCTGGTAATACTTCATGCAAACACTGTTAGTCTGGTAATACTTCATACAAACACTGCTAGTCTGGTAATACTTCATATGGACACTGCTAACTGGATCATCAATCCTGCTTCTAACAATGTGGTGCTGACAGTAAAAGGGTAATCCCTGGGATTAAGCAATATTTTTCACATGACAGTAACCAGGTTTGTGAGAAAAGCCTTCAATTTGCCAGGCTGAGCTGGATCTGAGACAAACTGTGTTCAGTAGTGGATGGCAGAGAAACATTGCAGCCTGCATAACAGGCAAATGCTGGTAAAATGACATGGAAAAGAGCAAAATTATTAAAATGAGGGCAAGACGAATGCACATCTAGGTAAATAGTATGGTGGATCTGTTCAGACTGGTATATATTTCACTTTGAGAGATACTACCATCACAGCTGTTGATGTGGGAAAAAGCATTGCATGTCATTATTTATTCTGAACAAATGTCGAACACAATACTCTCAATGGAAAATGTGCATACTGAGTAATGTGAGGAGAGTGACAGTGACCATATCAATGGCTGTATACTGGTTTCTGTTAGTCCAGATGATAAAAACAAAAGAAAGAAAACACATTCAGCCTATTCAAGAAGCACACATTTGAAGAAAAGTGCTGGCAAGAAAAGCATTCTACGATCCAGAATGTGACTGTATTTTTATCCAGATTAACAGAGCACCAGAGTCAGGATATGGAGTTACCCCAGTTTTGCCGACGTATGTGCTTGTTGCAGGAATACACTCTAGACTGACCCCACTACTCTACCAAGTATGACATTATTGTGATAATTTCTTCTGTGCTTTACTCTGCAGATTGCCCTCTAAGTGATATCCATTTTAGCAATCAGTGACAAAAAAAAAATCTGTATTCAAGCATCATGTATAAGGTTAGTACTTATGAGGTAATGACAACTCAGGACAAAAGGTTACTGAATGATGCCACCATTGTGAATCATTGCATGGAACAGAAATCTTTTACACTACATATATTCAGTGTTCTCCTTCAAAAAGCACCTATAATTGCATCAGAATATCTTCTTAGAGAGAGAAAATGTTAAACACTCACATTTCATGTGAACCAGATGACAAAAATGAAAAAAAAAAAAAAAAGCAAACGGTTATATAACACTCTTGCTGAATATAACCCTCAGCTGCACAATTTTCTTAAGTTCTTGATATCAGGTATAAAGACACATGCAAAGCATGATGAAATACATTGTAGTTAACTGCATACGTCTCTCCTGTGTGTGTGTGTGTGTGTGTGTGTGTGTGTGTGTGTGTGTGTGTGTGTGTGTGGGAGGGGGTAACTCAAGTGATGTAAAAGTAACATACTGAGGAGAAAAATACCGGCACTATACTTTGATGTAATAAAAGTCAGGAAAAAGGCATCCAATGCTATTATTATACTTACTGACCAGAAATTCAAGACAGCTGTAGTAGAAATATAGTGCGAATATCTCTGTGATGTACCAAAGCCTATATGTCAATTCTCGTATGGAAGGTCACAAAAAAACGAGAGATTAAGGAGAATGAAACCAAATTAGGACACCTGGATGTAAAACAAAGTTGAGTGCTACAACATTACCTAGGGTCTCATTGCCTCTCAGGCAGGATTTAGAATAAAGTACTCGGGTGCTCTAAATAAAGATCTGCCTAAGCAGCAGAGACCTCCAAAGCAGACACCCAAGCAACCACTACCCCAAAACAAAACACGTGCAACACATATCTCACAAAGCCAGTGTGCCGAACAGTCACAGCCCTTAAGACTAAACAACACACCTGATACACTTGTAATAGGTGACTCTATTGTCAGGCACACTGATGTCCCGCTCACCAGGTTGAACAAGGAGAGGGTCACGGTGAGCAGCCTATCGGGCGCTAGGATCCGCCACATAACACAAGCACTCAGGTCACTCCAAGGCAAGTACAAATATGACTCAGTCATTGTCCATGCTGGTATGAATGACCTGAGATGTACCTCCCTGGACTACATCAAAAGATACATAGAGGAGCTCTCTGAGCATGTAGCCCAGGCCGGTATGACCCTGACCTTGAGTAGCATCTTACCCTCACCAAGAATGATGCCACAATATGAAGACAAGATGATCAATTTCAACAATTGGCTTAAGTGCTGGTGTCATTCAAAGGGGATCCAATGCCTGTCAGCTTGGGATGATATGCTTGACAAGCCACGATGCTTCGCTAGGGACGGCTTGCACCTGTCACCCCTGGGCTTTTGGATATTGGCAAAGGCTCTTGCTACCCCCATAGTGCCTTTTTTAGGCAAGGCTCAAAAGACAAACCCACCTCCATAGGTATCACAAGGGATAAGAAACTAAGAGTAATGCTACTCAACGCCAGAAGTCTAAACCTCAAGATGCACGCACTCGAAACTCTCCTTAGCATGGAGAACATCGATATTTGTGCAGTAACAGAAACCTGGTTCAGGGCTCCCGAGAGCACCCCAGCACTACCAGGTTATACCTCATACCATGCTTTTCGGCCTCAAAACTTGGACCGAAACACAAAAGGAGGGGGAGTATCGATATTCATCAAAGATACCCACACCTCCAGGTTGGTGGCAAAGCACGAAGCATCAGAGACTATCCATGTGCAACTAACAGTGGGTAAAACTGCCTTCCAGTTTATAGCCTGTTACAGACCACTCTCCCAAACCCAGGAACCCCACTCGGCCTTCCTGAGAACACTGGAAAATATGAAGGTCTCTCCAAACACCATTATATTGGGCGACTTCAACTACCCAAACATAGACTGGGAGCATTACTCTAGCTCCAACACCCTAGCCCAAAGGTTCCTAGAATTTATAAACTCAAATGCTATGGAACAACTTGTTACCACTCCCACAAGAGGGGAAAACATACTGGACCTGATCATCACCAACATGGGGACTCTATGCTCCAGACCAGAAGTGTATCCCTCACTGGTAAGATCAGACCATAAACTAATCTCACTGGATATTCACATCCTGACCCCACCCCCTGCCCAGAAAACCACAGTGAAAAACTTCTCTAAAGCAAATTTCACACTTCTCAAAACTGAGGTGGAATCCTTCAAAGCCCCCGGGCCTGTGGAAAATATGGCCCAGACCGGAGAATCCTTTATAAACGTATTCTATGAACACCTTCAGGAATGCATGGATCATGCGATCCCAAATAAAACCAAGACCCAATCCTCCAAAGGCAGACGTCCTGTCTGGTGGACCCCAGCCATAAACAAACTACAATAGAAGGAGCAAGCTACTAAATGATAGAGCAAAATCCCAAAAAAGGAAGGCATCACTGATCAGTATTAGCAAAAAACTACGGGCACTCATAAAATTGTCTAAGGCCAGCTTCGAGAGAAAAATTGCACAGGACACTAAGGATAATCACAAGGCTTTCTTTAGTTATGTTAGGAACCTGGGTGGTAATTCCCAGATATGCTCAGAATTAGTCCAAAATGACAAAAAATACACCGAACCCACAGACATTGCCAACATCCTAGCTGACAGGTTCAGCGCAAACCCCCCCCCACCAAAAGGGCAAATATCTATCCCAGCAGAGTGCAGTCCCCCTGACATCTCAGATGGTCAGGTAAGAGCCGCCCTCTCCAAAGCAAAAAACACAACATCAATGGGACCAGACGGTGTCCCAGGCTGCGTCCTACATGAACTCCAAGAAGAGCTAAACCCAAACATAAAACTACTGTTCAATCTCAGCCTTACTACAGGATATGTGCCCAAAGAGTGGCATACAGCAACAGTGGTCCCTCTCCATAAAGGTGGTGCCACAACGGATCCTGGAAACTATCGCCCCATAAGCCTGACTAGCTTGTTCTGCAAAGCTATGGAAAGGATCATCATGGACCTCATAAATAAAGATATTGGGGACCTACAGACACTGGATCCTACCCAGTTCGGCTTTGTTAAGAGCAGATCCTGCCTCTTAAACCTGGTTGATTTCATTGAAACAGTCACCAAGGCCATTGACGAGGGGAAGGTGGTCCACACAGCCTACTTGGACCTCGCAAAAGCCTTCGATACAATACCCCACTCGGGCATTAAAGATAAGCTCACCAGCTTAAATATAAACCCCTATGTCACTAGATGGATTGCAAAATGGCTCAAGGACAGAACCCACATGGTTAGAATTGCTGGAGCCATGTCAGACTCCAAACCAGTTACAAGTGGTGTCCCACAAGGCTCAGTCCTGGGACCTCTCTTGTTCGGTATATATTTCTCGGAGGTACAGGCCAACATGGAAGGACTGTGGCTGACCAAGTTCGCAGATGACTGTAAACTGGGCGCCATAATCGACTCTCCAGCTGACACAAGCATCCTCCAAAAGGGCCTCATAGAAACAGACAACTGGTGCCAGAGCCATGGCCTCAAGCTAAATGCCAAAAGTGTATAGTCATCCCCTTTGGCAAAAACAAAGTGCCCACAAATTACCACATAGGTGGTAATCCATTAAGTACAGAAGAAGTAATTAGGGACCTGGGGACCCAAGTTGATAGCAATCTCTCATTTGACAACCACGTGGCCAAAGTGGTTAGAAAACATTTTATATAGCCCACCTAATCATGAAGGGATTCACATCTAGATCGGGGAGGTCATCGTGCCTCTTTACTCATCCCTCATCAGGCCCATAATTGAGTACAATGCCCCTTTTGGGATGTACCTTACCAGACACCTGCAGCAACTGGAAAGACCCCAAAAGTACCTCACCAAGAGGATCAAAGGGCTCAAACAAAATGCCATATGCTGCCCGGTTAAAGAAACTCCAGCTCTACTCAGTGGCATACCACCTGTTCAGAGGCGATCTGTGCCTGACGATAAAGCCATGTCCAACCCGGAATTAATGGACATGCTGCACCTCAGAAAATCCAAATCCCATCGAGCTACGCTCGAGAGACTTGAACCTCAGCACTGAAATAAATAGGACATGCTGGAGGGACAGATTCATAACCCAGAGGCTCCCTTCACTCTGGAATAAAATCCCAGTCCAGGTTAGGCAGAGTCCCTCATTGACTCTCTTCAAGAGGAATCTTGATGAGTGGATGGGAGATCGTAGGTTTACCCCGGGTATCACTTCTGTGTCACTGTTAGACAGAGGCACAGTATACTAACCTCGAAAAAGGGCATAGCAAAATAAATTTAAAATGGGTGGCGAAAGCCAAACACATTCTGGCTAGGCTTATAAATGCCCTAGGGCAGATAGCCTAGTATGAACCTATGAACCTATGAACCTATGAACCTAAGCACAGGGAACACATTGAAGGGCCCTGAGTACCGTACATCAGTGTGCTGTTCGATATCAATATATATTGTCCTTGTTCCACTACCCTTCTCTTTACCATCATCTGCTGTTCCCTGTTTTCAGCTGCAGATTGTCATTAAAACAGATGCATCCTGTGTCTGCCTATCTAAACAAATGCAAGCAGGATCTTATTTGTTGGAAACTAAATGATAAAGCAAAGAGCACCCAAATGGTTATGTAAAATTATGGGTGGCTTGTAGCAGTAATGGAAAATATATTTAGCTCTTAACAAATCTAACAACTAATTTTTCACAACTGCATGTATCATAGTAAAATGTAAAATGCACCTTGCTGGTTATTCCTTGTATAACAATTAAGACTAAAGTCTTGTAAAATAGATCACATAAATTCTATTTACAGTTTTTGAGGTTCATAGCAATAGAGAACCATATCTCTATAACAGTATCAAATCTAACAGCAAATTTCTCACACTAATACAGTAAGAGTTCACCAATAAAATGTATTTGCATGCACATTCCAACTGTAAATAAACATGCAGAACATTTCACAGAGAGATTGTTAAAGCGTTAAAAATGCAGTAAGTATTTTTAGCAAAACATATGCATTGATGATTCAGTAATACAAATAAGGAAATTAAGTCATATTTCTCATAACATTTTGCAAACAGTAAATTACGCCATGCACATTAGACAGTAATGTTTCACCATGGATGATTACAACATTCTATCACCTTGCAGATGTCACATTGATTCCAGATAGAAGTCATACCATCCATGATATATTGTCTAAATTAGAATACAGGTAATACTAATACTGTATATCTCAAATAAATAATTGTATCTCTAGCTCTGCGGTTATCTTTCCCAAGTGTGTTTGTCATTTTCGTAACACCCCTTGCTTTCACTCCCCAAGCCAATAAAGTGTTGCAGTCCATTTATGATTTACTTAGGTAGATGTGTAAATGCTTATTATTTTTGCTAACCTTTTGCAAACTGCATTCACTAGCTTAAGCAATGTACATCTCAGAGTGACATCGGATAGCATGTTCCTACTGCACCCCCATCATTAATCGCTTTAGTTATGGTAATTCAATTGTTTCATCCACTGACTGCCGACAAAGAGCTACCTGCTTATGTAAAGCATTACTGATACATTATTACCAAAAAACAAAGAAATAGTTGCAGCAAGTAAAATATGTGTATTATTCTATAACATATGACATGACAACACATCTCTTAAAAAAGAATATATGTACACATTATTTTGGTTCACATTTCGCAATAACATGCAAATTATGGATCAGATACATATAGAAGTTGCTGCTAGGAACAATGCAAAATGAACAGCTATGTTGATAGGAATGAAAAACAAGACAGCAATAAATGTGATATAGAGCAATGAAACACAATACCTGTCTGCTTATATGAATTATATTACATTTCTTCTAATACCATGCCAAGACCTCAGGTACAAAAAGCTTTTAGCTACAGATTCCAGCTATAACCAGATATGCACAAGTTAATATATATGCACTATACTGCATTGCAAATAATAGTAAAGTGGGTGATGTAATGAGGCCATTCATGAGAAAGAGTAAGCATAAATATCTAGAATGTTCTTCTTATGTAAGGACAATTTTATCAGGAAGAATTTTACAAATATCCTTTTATTCTTCACATACTGAACAGATGTTCAACACAGCACCTGCAATATATCTGTGTATCCTGAATAATGGTGCACTGTGGCAGTGAACACCTCTGAAATAAAAGGGTCTGTAAATAAGAAGCCATTTGTCAGATTCCACACACCATTTGGCCAAAAATAAATTAATAAACTCATTAATTCAGGGAATAATAGAACACCTGTTCACAACTCAGTCATGAATGGCATTCTACTTCAAAGGATTTGACTGCATTCCAATCCTTCTTTACAAGGCAGTACAGGCTGTATGTGGAACAGGCACAAAGATTTATATATACACACATATATATATATATATATATATATATATATATATATATAGATAGATAGATACACATGGGTCTACTTCAGATGACTGAAGTTTTAAAACTTCGAAATTCATATGGCCAAGACCATATGATCAAAGTTTCAAAACTTCAAACACCTGAAACAAAAATAAACAGAAAACAAAAAAAAAATTCCTGGACATTTTTGTGGGGGAGGGGGTATCACCCCTGACATCACACACGGGGACTGCTTCCCCCACACTCCCTCCTAATTAAATATACCAATGTCGAGATTATACTACAGCAAGGAAAAGGGAAAATTTCTGTTCAGAACATTCGAAGTTTTAAAACTTCGATCATATGGTCTCGGCCATATGAAATTCAGTGGTTTAAAACTTCGATCATCTGAAGAAGACCCATATATATATATATATATATATATATATATATATATATATATATATATATATATATATATTAGTTCATGAGGCCTGATTTATTTGTAAGTATTTTCAGTAAAATATTTTCAAGTTAGATTCATTTGTTCAAATATTTTGGTCACAAACATTATTACAGGCTGTGTAATATTTTGTTAAAAGTGAAAGTCTTTCTAAAAAGTGCAATAAATATATGAGTGAAATATATTCTTGATAATGACATTTTTTTATCTATAGATTGATAAAACTGCTTTGGAAAATCATAATTTTTTCAAATAAACTACTGATTAACTGTTTAAATGATGCTTTGATGCTTGCCTTATGTTTGAATATTTTTCATCTATGTCTTTAATAAAATATTCAGCAGACTACAGATTTTTATGATTTTATTTGAAAAATAAAGCAAATTTCTTGAAAACATTGTTGCTTTATTTGAAGTAAACATCTCAGTTATTAAGCCACTTGTTCCCAAACATACACTGCTTGACGTTTATATTTATTCATTGTGGATTATTATGCAGTGTTGCAATGCACACCTTGTGTCAGATTTAGAGGACAGACAGGCATTAATATTATTAATAATTTAAACCTCACTTTTATTTTGTGTTGTTAAGAGGTCCTGAAAAGAATGCAATAAGCCTCATTGAATAATAAATGAAGACGCTGCTGTTTATGTATCACCTGCACAGATGTCATACATTAAATGAGATGTTATCACTGAAGAATAAGGCAGAACATCTCCTACAGCTAAGTAATCATGCTTAGCATAATCTCACTTTTGATCATTGCTAATACAAGTGATCACCTGCTGTTTGCCTGGAGGACACAGATATATTTTTTTATCTTCCTTGTTTTGCTTTTCAGTTTGTGCCATCAATTTCATTATACAGTTTTCTAACAAACTTGTGAAAGTAACTCTCCAAAGTATTTATTTATTTATTTGCAGCAAAATGAGCTTAGCAAGTTATTAATCTACTGTACAGTTGCATTTATGTTATTTGCACATCATACAAACAAGAGTCTTATTCATTCAGTATGCAAAGAAAGATGCAAAGCTAAAGATGAAACAGCAAAAGTGAATCAAATGCGCCATTATTTGTGAATTTATTATCAAAAAGGCCAGCAGCATGACAGACACCTAACTCAACATATCTTGCTTTTCTGGAATAAAGTGCCCTTACCTATCAAGCAGAGTACTTTCTAGCAAGCTTTGAAATAGTCTAGATGACTGAATTGTTGAGGGCAAATTATCACCAGAGATATATGGAGAAAATATACTTAATGGGGACATTGTTAGCTTCTGTCAAGTACTGGAGCTTTTTGATGGCTTCCTTTATATTAATAAGAATCTCTAAACATCTGAACCTAAAACAGAAAACATCCCAACCACTGAGAGTTGGTTAACTAATCAGATCACTTCTTCACTTTTAGAACTGTAGAAAAACAAAACATTAGAGACAACTTTACAAAGAAAGCAAGGACAGAGCCCACAATCTGCTATCATGTTTTTAATCTTGCAAAAAGATTTCTGAGCTCATCAGCATTAAAATGTCATTAAGACCCTCCATTAGTGTATATTTATCAAAAGCATTTGTGATTTGCTACACAGTCTGCTATAAATTATAAGATGTTTTTCTCTTACTGGAACAATGTTTTAGAATTTGAAAGGTAGCCTGCTCAGTTAGAATGTGTAAACAGTACTCGTGGAGCTATTACTTTCTGAATCTACACCAATAATCAATGAAAACCAAACTGCTTGAAATGCTCATAGAACAACTGGATTACCAAGTAAGTGAAATAAGGAATGAAATGTTATTTTGAAAAATAGCCATACAATACTGACCTTGGCACATTAAGTGCTACAGAAAAGGAACTAAGCTGTTTTATAAAGAATTCAGAAACAGTTTAAGACAAAAAAGTAATGAGGACAATGACATGTTACTAATTATGAACAAAATCATTAGATAAAAGCAGAAGATTGGCTATACTCCTTAGCAGAAGCTATACTATCTGACACAAAATACTTACTAAAAAGAATAAAATCTATGCTGGGCCAGACTAGAGTCCCACTTACCTCCCACAACACAATTAATATTACCACAAATACCCTAGATGACTTTATATATCTGACTTATCTCATTTTCTCTTCCAGTTTCAAAGCTTATTCTATTATTCCTATAGTGACATCCCCCAAACTACTTTTTCTGCCCATGGCAGTCTCACAGCTATCCATAAATACCAGATTCTGCCCTTCCTCGCTGCATACGTCTAGAAACTGCTTTCTCCTATCTTAGATTAGAAGTGCTCTAACAGTAATACCCTGTATACAAAAATGACTTAAAATAGTATCAGCCTACATTTTCAGGCCACCACATTGTTTTTTTTTTAATTTCACTGTACAAACTGGAGTTAGCTTTACTGAATGAGAAACTGCAAATGTCATTCCATTCTTAAAGATCAATTTTTATTCCCATCTATCCTGTGTCAGAGCATTACAAGAACATGTATACAAATTCCTGACTATAATCTCCCTTTATCTATTCTGAATAATGCATGCCATGGTTTAAGGCTCTCATTTAACACCAGTGCAGTGTTGTTTTTGAATCTTCACTTCATGTACAGTAATACAAAGACATGGCTACTAAGGGGTATTTGTGGACAAAGTATACCTTTGATTTGGTTGCTGACACACTCCTCCTCCCTATACTTGCTCATATTCATTTCTCTTATTCTTCTCTGAATTAGTTTTAAAGCTATTAAACTAATTAGCACTAATGCTTAGCCAATCATCACTCTTATCCATTATAATAAAAACAACACTAAGGGAACATTAATTGACTGGATTCTTACTCTGTGACTCATAAAATCTTTACCTCAGGTACCGTTCCAGATATCTTAAGTGATCATCTACCTACCTACATATTAAGAAAGCAAACTAATATTCAGAAGCAGCCCCATTTCAGCACAGCATATAACCTCATGCATTTCAACAACGATTCCTTTACCTCATATCCAAGACTATATTAACTACAGTGTTTTAAAATACTTTCTACTAGATGACACAGTACCTTTTTTTTTAATTCTACTTTCT